>NW_026892818.1:37500-40000 GCF_033815535.1 Pezoporus flaviventris
GGTTAGGGTTAGGGTTAGGGTTAGGGTTGGCTTAGGGTTAGGGTTAGGGTTCGGATTGCCGTCTGCTCCCACAGTCGAAGAGCCAGGAGGGAAAGCATGTGCGGGGCATCTTCAGCACACAGTCAGCTTTGCAATGCTGTCACCATTATTGCTGTCACTCCTCGGTTTCATACCTAAAAGTACATTTGAATGCAACCTCTCCAAAGCTGCTTCTCAGCTGCCCAGAAGCTCAGCGATTAGTGCACGAACGTCTGGCCTCTGCTCCCAGCGCCGAAGAGCCAGCAGGGAAAGCATGTGCTGGGCATCTTCAGCACACAGTCAGCTTTGCAACGGTGTCACCATCATTGCTGTCGCTCCTCAGTGTCATACCTAAAGGTCCATTTGAATGCACCCTCTTCGGAGCTTGCTCTCGGCTGCCCAGCAGCACAGTGAGTAGAGCACGAACAGTTGCCGTCTGCTCCCACAATCGAAGAGCCAGGAGGGAAAGCTGGTGCTCTGAATCTTCTGCACACAGTCAGCTTTGCAACAGTGCCTCCATCATTGCTGTCGCTCCTCACTTTCATACCGAGAAGTTCATTTGAATCCAACTTGTCTGCTCGTTGCTCTTGGCTGCCCAGCAGCACAGTCAGTAGAGCACGAACGTCTGGCCTCTGCTCCCAGAGCCGAAGAGCCAGGAGGGAAAGCATGTGCTGGGCATCTTCAGCACACAGTCAGCTTTTGCAACGGTGTCACCATCATTGCTGTCGCTCCTCGCTTTCATACCTAAAGGTCCATTTGAATGCACCCTCTTCGGAGCTTGCTCTCGGCTGCCCAGCAGCACAGTGAGTAGAGCACGAACGGTTGCCGTCTGCTCCCACAGTCGAAGAGCCAGGAGGGAAAGCATGTGCTGGGCATCTTCAGCACACAGTCAGCTTTGCAACGGTGTCACCATCATTGCTGTCGCTCCTCGCTTTCATACTTAAAAGTCCATTTGAGTGCAACCTCTCCGAAGCTTGTTCTCGGCTGCCCAGGGGCAGAACGATTAGTGCACGAACGTCTGGCTTCTGCTCCCAGATCCGAAGAGCCAGGAGGGAAAGCATGTGCTGGGCATCTTCAGCACACAGTCAGCTTTGCAACGGTGTCACCATCATTGCTGTCGCTCCTCGCTTTCATACCTAAAGGTCCATTTGAATGCACCCTCTTCGGAGCTTGCTCTCGGCTGCCCAGCTGCACAGTGAGTCGAGCACGAACAGTTGCCGTATGCTCCCACAATCGAAGAGCCAGGAGGGAAAGCTGGTGAAAGCTTACGGTTAGGGTTAGGGTTAGGGTTAGGGTTAGGGTTAGGGGTTAGGGTTAGGGGTTAGGGTTAGGGTTAGGGTTAGGGTTAGGGGTTAGGGTTAGGGTTAGGGTTATGGTTAGGTTTAGGTTGGGTTAGGGTTAGGGTTAGGGGTAGGGTTAGGGTTAGGGGTTAGGGTTAGGGTGGGTTAGGTTTAGGGTTAGGGTTAGGGGTTAGGGTTAGGGTTAGGGTTAGGGTTAGGGGGGTTGGGTTAGGGTTAGGGTTAGGGTTGCCGACTGCTCCCACAGTCGAAGAGCCAGGAGGGAAAGCATGT
The DNA here is from genome assembly GCF_033815535.1 of Pezoporus flaviventris. Classification (NCBI taxonomy): domain Eukaryota; kingdom Metazoa; phylum Chordata; class Aves; order Psittaciformes; family Psittacidae; genus Pezoporus; species Pezoporus flaviventris. Next base: position 39,090 of record NW_026892818.1, read on the forward strand.
GCGGGGCATCTTCAGCACACAGTCAGCTTTGCAACGGTGTCACCATCATTGCTGTCGCTCCTCGCTTTCATACCTAAAGGTCCATTTGAATGCACCCTCTTCGGAGCTTGCTCTCGGCTGCCCAGCAGCACAGTGAGTAGAGCACGAACGGTTGCCATCTGCTCCCACAGTCGAAGAGCCAGGAGGGGAAAGCATGTGCTGGGCATCTTCAGCACACAGTTAGCTTTGCAACGGTGTCACCATCATTGCTGTCGCTCCTCGGTTTCATACCTAAAAGTCCACTCGAATGCAACCTCTACGGAGCTTGCTCTGAGCTGCCAAGTAGCACAGCGATTAGAGCACGAACGTCTGGCCTCTGCTCCCAGAGGCGAAGAGCCAGGAGGGAAAGCATGTGCTGGGCATCTTCAGCACACAGTCAGCTTTGCAACGGTGTCACCATCATTGCTGTCGCTCCTCGCTTTCATACTTAAAAGTCCATTTGAGTGCAACCTCTCCGAAGCTTGTTCTCGGCTGGCCAGGGGCAGAACGATTAGTGCACGAACGTCTGGCTTCTGCTCCCAGATCCGAAGAGCCAGGAGGGAAAGCATGTGCTGGGCATCTTCAGCACACAGTCAGCTTTGCAACGGTGTCACCATCATTGCTGTCGCTCCTCGCTTTCATACCTAAAGGTCCATTTGAATGCACCCTCTTCGGAGGCTTGCTCTCGGCTGCCCAGCTGCACAGTGAGTAGAGCACGAACAGTTGCCGTCTGCTCCCACAATCGAAGAGCCAGGAGGGAAAGCTTGTGAAAGCTTAGGGTTAGGGTTAGGGTTAGGGTTAGGGTTAGGGTTAGGGTTAGGGGTTAGGGGTTAGGGTTATGGTTAGGGTTAGGGTTAGGGTTAGGGTTAGGGTTAGGGTAGGGTTAGGGTTAG
>NW_026892819.1:32500-35000 GCF_033815535.1 Pezoporus flaviventris
CGAAGAGCGTGCATTCAAATGGACCTTTAGGTATGAAAGCGAGGAGCGACAGCAATGATGGTGACACCGTTGCAAAGCTGACTGTGTGCTGAAGATGCCAGCACATGCTTTCCCTCCTGGCTCTTCGGCTCTGAGAGCAGAGGCCAGACGTTCGTGCTCTACTGACTGTGCTGCTGGGCAGCCAAGAGCAACGAGCAGAGAAGTTGGATTCAAATGAACTTCTCGGTATGAAAGTGAGGAGCGACAGCAATGATGGAGGCACTGTTGCAAAGCTGACTGTGTGCAGAAGATTCAGAGCACCAGCTTTCCCTCCTGGCTCTTCGACTGTGGGAGCAGACGGCAACTGTTCGTGCTCTACTCACTGTGCTGCTGGGCAGCCGAGAGCAAGCTCTGAAGAGGGTGCATTCAAATGGACCTTTAGGTATGAAAGCGAGGAGCGACAGCAATGATGGTGACACCGTTGCAAAGCTGACTGTGTGCTGAAGATGCCCAGCACATGCTTTCCCTCCTGGCTCTTCGGATCTGGGAGCAGAAGCCAGACGTTCGTGCACTAATCGTTCTGCCCCTGGGCAGCCGAGAACAAGCTTCGGAGAGGTTGCATTCAAATGGACTTTTAAGTATGAAAGCGAGGAGCGACAGCAATGATGGTGACACCGTTGCAAAGCTGACTGTGTGCTGAAGATGCCCAGCACATGCTTTCCCTCCTGGCTCTTCGGCTCTGGGAGCAGAGGCCAGACGTTCGTGCTCTAATCGCTGTGCTACTTGGCAGCTCAGAGCAAGCTCCGTAGAGGTTGCATTCGAGTGGACTTTTAGGTATGAAAGCGAGGAGCGACAGCAATGATGGTAACACCGTTGCAAAGCTAACTGTGTGCTGAAGATGCCCAGCACATGCTTTCCCTCCTGGCTCTTCGACTGTGGGAGCAGACGGCAACCGTTCGTGCTCTACTCACTGTGCTGCTGGGCAGCCGAGAGCAAGCTCCGAAGAGGGTGCATTCAAATGGACCTTTAGGCATGAAAGCGAGGAGCGACAGCAATGATGGTGACACCGTTGCAAAGCTGACTGTGTGCTGAAGATGCCCAGCACATGCTTTCCCTCCTGGCTCTTCGGCTCTGAGAGCAGAGGCCAGGACGTTCGTGCTCTACTGACTGTGCTGCTGGGCAGCCAAGAGCAACGAGCAGAGAAGTTGGATTCAAATGAACTTCTCGGTATGAAAGTGAGGAGCGACAGCAATGATGGAGGCACTGTTGCAAAGCTGACTGTGTGCAGAAGATTCCGAGCACCAGCTTTCCCTCCTGGCTCTTCGATTGTGGGAGCAGACGGCAACTGTTCGTGCTCTACTCACTGTGCTGCTGGGCAGCCGAGAGCAAGCTCTGAAGAGGGTGCATTCAAATGGACCTTTAGGTATGAAAGCGAGGAGCGACAGCAATGATGGTGACACCGTTGCAAAGCTGACTGTGTGCTGAAGATGCCCAGCACATGCTTTCCCTCCTGGCTCTTCGACTGTGGGAGCAGACGGCAACCGTTCGTGCTCTACTCACTGTGCTGCTGGGCAGCCGAGAGCAAGCTCCGAAGAGGGCGCTTTCAAATGGACCTTTCGGTATGAAAGCGAGGAGCGACAGCAATGATGGTGACACCGTTGCAAAGCTGACTGTGTGCTGAAGATGCCCAGCACATGCTTTCCCTCCTGGCTCTTCGGCTCTGAGAGCAGAGGCCAGACGTTCGTGCTCTACTGACTGTGCTGCTGGGCAGCCAAGAGCAACGAGCAGAGAAGTTGGATTCAAATGAACTTCTCGGTATGAAAGTGAGGAGCGACAGCAATGATGGAGGCACTGTTGCAAAGCTGACTGTGTGCAGAAGATTCAGAGCACCAGCTTTCCCTCCTGGCTCTTCGATTGTGGGAGCAGACGGCAACTGTTTGTGCTCTACTCACTGTGCTGCTGGGCAGCCGAGAGCAAGCTCCGAAGAGGGTGCATTCAAATGGACCTTTAGGTATGACACTGAGGAGCGACAGCAATGATGGTGACACCGTTGCAAAGCTGACTGTGTGCTGAAGATGCCCAGCACATGCTTTCCCTCCTGGCTCTTCGGCGCTGGGAGCAGAGGCCAGACGTTCGTGCACTAATCGCTGAGCTTCTGGGCAGCTGAGAAGCAGCTTTGGAGAGGTTGCATTCAAATGTTCTTTTAGGTATGAAACCGAGGAGTGACAGCAATAATGGTGACAGCATTGCAAAGCTGACTGTGTGCTGAAGATGCCCCGCACATGCTTTCCCTCCTGGCTCTTCGACTGTGGGAGCAGACGGCAACCCTAACCCTAACCCTAACCCTAACCCTAACCCAACCCTAATCCTAACCCTAACCCTAACCCTACCCCTAACCCTAACCCTAACCCTACCCCTAACCCTAACCATAACCCTAACCCTAACCCTAACGCCTAACCCTAACCCTAACGCCTAACCCTAACCCTAACCCCTAACCCTAACCCTAACCCTAAGCTTTCAC